>NC_069502.1:975256145-975263645 GCF_027579735.1 Bombina bombina
TTCAATAGCAACAAAAAGAAATAAAGAAAGAAAAAAAAATCACTATCTTTCTTTCTGTCCCATGGGTCTTATTCACTTTGCCTTCTTAATATGCACGCCTCTAACATCCTCAGACACCAGCCTTTCCCATTGTGTTTTTTGTAATGTCTACTGTATATTGTTCAAAGATAGACTGCACAAACTGCCCCATTAGAGTGTGAAATTTAAGGCCAAAGGGTTAGGGCCACACAAGATTCAACTCGTTTTATTGACTCAGGTACAAGCTAAATGGTCTGCTTTTCTCAAGTTTATGCTGAAAAAGACAGCTAACAAAGCAAGTGCTTGTATAGATGGGCAACGTTATATATATATATATATATATATATATATATATATATATATATATATATACATATATATATATATATATATAGGCACACACTATATATATTACTATATATATAGGCACACACTATATATATTACTATATATATAGGCACACACTATATATATATTACTATATATATAGGCACACACTATATATATTACTATATATATAGGCACACACTATATATATTACTATATATATAGGCACACACTATATATATCACTATATATACAGGAACACATACCTGCTACATATACAAGAACAAGGGATAACTTGTAGTGGATACGTACTAAAATAGACCCGTGAGTACAATCCTCTGTGTGTGTGTGTGTGTGTATATATATATATATATATATATATATATATATATATATATATATATATATATATATATATATATATATATATATATATATACACACACACACGTATTTAAAATATACTCACAATGTTAATTTTAGAAATGTACCTAATTTGTGTATATATATATATATATATATATATATATATATATATATATATATATATATATATATATATATATATATATATATATATATATATGTATATTGGATTAATATTATGTTTAAGTATTTCATACTTTCTAATTTAACTAAAAAAACTTTGTTCTAATTTGGTTGGATTTTCTAGAAATTAGATAAACACCTTTAAAAGCTGCGCTTCATAGACTACCAGTGAGTTTGGGGACAGATAATCTTGTTAGCATTGCATTAAATCTGTTAGTAATAGCTCCGTTAGGGAATCGTTCTAGAATTCAGTTACAATTCTCTAGACGTGTAATTGTGGCAATGAACCTCCTTTATTCGTTCTAATTAAAAATTGTACGGAATAAAAAAAAAAATGTAAAAAAAATGAATTTTCCATTTAATTTTCCAAAACTATATAGCATTTAAAAAATAAAAATATTAAAAACCATCTTCTATTTTTTTTATATTAACTAAATAAATTACAACGATATTTCAGCAGCAGAAAATATTACAAAAAAAATACATTTTTATTTTTAAAAAAATCCTTAAGTATGATATAGGGCTTTACAAGAGTCTGTTCAACAGAGAAAATCCCCGCTAGCAAAATAGGGACCTTTCACACTGTTTAAATACTTCCCAGCTGAAGGGGCACTTTGCAGTTTAAGTAAGTGGGTTTATACCTCATTTTGAAAGTTACTTTACCTATTTTTCCTCTTCACATCGAAAGATAAAGAAAACAATTTATTTTGCTAAAACAACATTATTCTAACGATTTTATAGTTCGAAAAAAAAGCATGTTCTTTAGTAGGGCACATAAAGTACATAGTAAATAAAATGCTTTAAATCATTTCATATTTAACCTTTAAATAAAATTTGCAAAAACATATATATAACTCATCACAGTATTTCTTAAATTTATAACAAATTATGCAGTATTTTACCTTGCCCAGTAAAAGATGTAAGTAGGAAATATTTTTCTTTTTTTTTAAATAATAAAACACGTTATTTTTAAACACAGGGTTTTTATTAAAAGTCTTATAAAAATTGAAAATCTTCCATTGATGCTTTTTTTTTTTTTCCTTTTAACTCATACATAATAAACAGACGAATAAATCTATGCAAATGAGTTTTAAATTTTAATTTCTTCTTTATGTTTTGGGAAATAATTTGCATAAAAATGCCCTGAAGGTTACTGATGCCAACAATAACCACAAATATTTACAAAAAAAATAACAAACAAAAAACAAAAATAAAATCTAGAAGTTGCCAGAATTTATTTTTACATGTCCATAAATATTTAAAATTTCATATAAAAGAAGGAAATAATATTCTCTCTATGTTTTAAAGTGTTTTCCACTTTTCTTTTTATATATGATCGACAACATTTTCTACAGCACAGAAACATACTTTACAAAAACAAAACAAAAAAAAAACAAAACACATAAGCAAAAGTTATTTTTTTCCCTTAAGGTGTAGGTAAGTTTCATGGAGCAATCTTTGTAAACATGGAACACTGTATACCAGGAAAAAAAGTGTCTGAGGATGAACTGACCTTCCATAAAAAAATCATGGATAATAATAATTATAGTAATGCTCTTTACCCAACAGTTTTTAAATCTTATTTGTGAGTAAATAAGTCTGTACATAAAGTTCACCAAGTCCATTGCTGGGCTTGCACCAAGTGATGCGCTGTTGGGTATTGGGGGGCAGTGGCAGAACTGTACTGGGCATTATATTGCATATGCTGTAGTGACTGGGCACTATATGCTGAGAATGGGATGCCAGCAGGGAATGAGGCTGCTAAGTCCTGGGCTTTGAGAGTGTGGCATGGTTTGCCATCCCTGACTAGGACTGGCACTGCCACTCTTCTAGGGGAAGGTAGAGGAGTCACTTCCATACCTTTTTCAGCTCTGGCCCTCTTCATCTTATACCTGTGGTTCTGGAACCAGATCTTCACCTGGGTGGGTGTGAGTCTGATGAGGCTGGCTAGGTGTTCTCTCTCAGGTGCAGACAGGTATCTCTGTTGCCTAAATCGCCTTTCCAACTCATAAGTCTGAGCCTTAGAAAACAGAACCCTCCTTTTCCTTTTTTTGCCGGAGTCTGCATTGCTTGGACTTTCCTTGTCATTGTCTGGGGACTCATCAGCAGACGGTTCTGGAGATTTGGGCGGTGAGTCCTGTTGGGAATTGCTGGATGCAAATCCGTGTACTGCAGAAAGTCCACAAAGGAAATTGGTGATGATTTACTTATGCTGTGTTATCATTTCGGTTTAGTTTTCAAACAGCAACAATATATATATATATATATATATATATATATATATATATATATATATATATATATATATATATATATATATATATATATATACAGTATACACACACACAACATGGAAGCAGTTATGAAGTATAAGTAGTATATACTAGTACCAAAGTTAATCTTAAAGGAACTGACCCACTATAAATGTATTAAATCTACCCCCCCCACACACATCTATATATATATATATATATATATATATATATATATATATATATATATATATATATATATATATATATATATATATATACATACATACATACATATATAAACACATATCTCTGTCTATCTATCTATCATCTATCTATCTATCTATCTATCTATCTATCTATCTATCTATCTATCTATCTATCTATCTATCTATCTATCCATCATTTGCATAAATCAGGATTATTATACAGCCCTAATATCATACATTAGATACAAAATTAGACATTTTATAAGAATATGATTTTTTGCAGTGTGTAAAAATTGTTTCCCTAGAAACGTGAATCGATTTTTAAAGTGTATTCAACAATTCCTTCATTGATAAGTTCAGCCGTGGATGCATGTAGACATTTTTACTGCCAAAAGGACTGATATTCAACTCTACACAATGATCTCTCTGTTAAAAAGAATTGGTCAGCCTTTATCTAAGAAAGTCAAGTTAATGCTTACTTCTAAATGAATCTGCCTTACTGGAAATATCAGTTAGAGATATTTCAGACTTTCTTTATACACTTTTTAATGTATAGCTGTGTAAGGTTATATATTTTGACTTGAACGGATAATAAACATGCGCTTGTTATAAAGAATCAATTATTAATTCTTCTTCTTAAATAAAAAATAAATGACATTATATTTGCTAGGGTAGATATATGGTGTCACTAAAAGAAGCTGTAATATTTCTAAACAAATAAGTGAAAACTAAAATAATAATACTTACATGAGTATTGGATGCTCTCAGTAGTAGCTAACCACCTTGTATAAGGATTATCACTGTTGTCATAAAAAGGGTTTTTCAATGGAAGTGTTTGTACAGTTTCTAGAGCGTTCTGACCCAAAACCACAGATTTTTTGGGGGGTTCTGATCCCTCTGTTTCTTCATCACCTCCCTCTTCAATGGAACCCTCTTCATCATTGGTATCAGGAAGGTCTAAGATGTCCTTTACAGAAAAACCCGTCTTTGTGTTGGTTAAAGACATATTTTATTTCAATTATAGCAGCAGAGTTTCATACACCAGTATGCCAATCCGAGTTGTTGATAAAAAATATATATATTACAGACACACACTGAGGGAATCACAAGGCTGAAAGGATGAATTGCTGTGTGAATCAACTGCAGATGAGTGAAATCAGCTAGCAGAAGTGCAGTGAGAGGCCTGTGAAACAGTTTGTAACTCCAGGAATAATGCCAAAGTGTGTCTACTCAGGGTTTGCTTGAGCACACTGAGCTGTTGCTTGCAGCCTGAAAAAAATAAGCCATTGTAGAAGTGATCAGTCCATATAAGGTTGGTCTCCGCACATGAACCTGCAGAGAGCAGAAAAAAATACATTAAGAAAAAGCAAAAGCTTGGACACGTGTGGGCGGGTCTTAGGAGTCAAGTGGATGAAAACAGTGTTTGCAGATGTGAAATTGTGGGTTTTGGGGAGATTTGAGCCTTTACCATTGGTGCTCCAGGACTTGATGAGTGGTATAACGTGTCAATTAATTACAAAGACAGGGAGGGCCTTTTTACATAGTATTTACATACAAAGAACCTCTATGTAGCCTGATATTCCATTATTGAATCTGCATTTAAACAAATCGTCTCACTCTAGAGAAAAAAAAACAAGTAAGCATTTTCTTTCTTCCTTATTTCTTTTGGAGGAAACAAATATTAACAAGAAAAAAAAAGCTATAATAGATTACTGGGAAGGAAATACTTATTGGTACCTAAGCACTGTGCTTTACAGATGGCAAAAGACCAACTTATGTAAACCTCCTAGGTCAATATTGTGGTAGAGGCTTAAGGATGAGTAGTATAAATTAAACTGCAAGTAATTGATTCTACTTTGTTCCAAAATAAACTAAAAAGAGTGCAGTAATGTAATTATTGTGTATTCTATCCAGTACGGGCTTTTTTTTTTTCTTTGCTAAAGCTAAATCCCTTTATTCTTCTTTTAACGATTTGTTTAAACATCTTTACAAGGTACAAAAAAACAACAACAAACAAACAAAAAAAAAACCTATAATTACTTTTACACATTAGATTATTACAGAATAATTGCTCCTGTTTAAAGAGGAAAATGTTGAACTGGTTATATTTTAGAATAATATATTGTTTATTTTTATTTCCTTAATTTGATGCATCTTAAAATAATAAACGTATTCATTGATTAAATATAGTTTTATAAACATTTCGTTAATCACTTTCCCTTAAATTGATTAAATAGAATTTTACTAAAATTGTAGTTTACTTAAATATGTGCAGTATGTTGTAATTCATTTAAATTGTAACTATAAATCTATTGCCTAAAATGACATTAATATGTGTATTTCTTCTGTATTACAGGGTCATCAGAGTGACATTTAGTTTGTGGTATGTTTCATCAGGTCGTGAACGGGGTTAAAGAAGAGACATTAATGAGGGATTTCTCTATCCTCTGTTTCCCCAATGAAGGGTTGTGGATAGGGGGTGTGGGGGGCTTTGGAAGTTGTCTCCCAGAACAGTACTTGGTAAAGCAAGTCTGTGTTATGTAGAGAAGAGAAAAAAAAAAGCAATGTATTATATTGTTGAGCAGTTTATTTCAACATCCTTCTCTGCCTCCCAATTCGTATGTGATGTGTGTAACAATGCTTCAGGTTTTTGCAAGCCCCCAGCTCATCCTGGGTGGTCGGACCCGGGCAAACACAAATACTAACCGATTGCTAAGCTGTGGACAATGGACGAAATGTAGACAAATGTCCGGCTCCTGTTGGAAGCCTTTGTCCAAGCTCAGTTTTTGCATTTATTTCACTGGTGAAATAATACATGATTGACGCCCTATTACAATGTGTTCTAACTGTTTGGAATAAATCTGAGGTTGTTCCTAGTTGTCATGGTATTCAAACGCTTTCAATGGACTATCTCTTCATTTCTGAATCCTTCTACAATATTAAGGAGACCCCCTTCAAGCTAGTTCTCTTCTTCCCTTCTTAGTCTTTATTATCTTTAGCAAGGGACCCATAAAATAAAATATATAAAATAAATGATACATCAATAAATAAATAATACTAAAATAATAAATAAAATGAAAGTGTACAATAACTGGAGAAAAGAGTCTGGATCAGGGCACAATATAAAGAAAATTTCAAATATGTTGGTAAAACAAATTGAATTAGGCAAATGTGTATTGGCCTTAGAATACAAAATGCTTAAATATACAAAAATAAATTTTAAAGTATATATTTATATATATATAAAAGATACCCATTGTAATAAAATGGTCGATATCATGCTGATATTCATCTATATACTTGGTTTCCACAGAAATAGCTTTTAATAAATCCTAATATAATATTTGTTTTCTGGTCAGTATTCTGATTTGTTACTGGATATCTACTAAATGGATCCATGAAGCTTCTATGACAGCCAAGATGATCAGATGATTTAGTTGTTAGATCTCATTAACATGATGCAGACAAGTCTTGTGCATTTCATGGTTTACTTTGCCAGTGTTTGGAACCTGCTGCTTTGCGATACCCAGGACCACCTGATAGGTAAATATTTTCCCGAGAGAAGCAAGGACTCGTGGGTCATTAGTCATTAGTGTACTTGCCTGACAAAGCTCTATTGAACAATACACACACAGACTGGGTTTATTTGGGAAGATAGGAACTTTTCAATGAATAACTGTATAACAGGAGTACATTTAGCCATTCCCTAACAAAAGGTTTTTCTAGTTAATCTTTGTTTTAGCCCTATTATGTAAATATATGTGTATGAGTTTGTGTTATATATATATATATATATGTGTGTGTGTGTGTGTGTGTGTATATATATATAAAATAAACAAGCATAACTGTATTGTGGAAACACTTTGTCATTCGTTGAAATATATTCCCTAATACAAATTGATTAAAAAGTGTAAATTTAAATTTTCAATAGTGTAGTATAGTACATTGGAGTTGGGTGTGTGATTTTCCTTTAAAAAAATAATTAATAATCTTGTGTATTGTACTTTGAGGATAATCAAAGCACTGTTGTAAAAATGATGTGTTAGTGGAATGTTCTGGATTTAGTTGCCTATAGTACAATATACAAGAACGTATGATCAACGTGCACCTGCTGATTGTAAAGATAATCGTGTGTGTGAATCAAT